>NC_056731.1:88644767-88649767 GCF_019279795.1 Protopterus annectens
AACCCTAAGCACAAAAAAGAGTAAATGGGTGGCATGGATGGATTGATTGATCAACTGATCAGTGGATGGATCGATGGATCAGTTTAATATAGATATATTATGGCCATGTATTGTGTTCTATATCACAAAAAAGTCATATATCCGCCACTACTTAAATCTAAATTTATCACAACATGTCAAACCATGAATTAGAATGCCTGTATAACACTGCATTTGATACATACATGTAAAATGACATATATTAGCCCCACTGTGAAAGTTCACAGCAGAACTGTCAGTAAAGTATACCAAGACATTCAGGTATAAGATCCAAATACATCTTGAAATTCTTGGTAGAATAATTATAATCCTCAGAACAGTGAAAATACAACTATACACTTGGAAGAATATATGACATGTCTGACTTATGATGTTTTAGAAAATCCCCCCTACTCAGAGGTACAAACACTTCAACGTTAGTAAATATAAGTAGCAGAGGTATGGTGGGTGCAACTCCTAAGAAGATGTAACATGGATATGTTTAATGAAGTTCATCAATACTGTGATTGTCTGATGAATCATCTGACCTTTTACCCTTTCAAAAACATGTGACTTTAAGAAGTCTATTTCATTAATTCTGTGATCATCTGATCTATCATGTTACTTTTTAACTTGGAGAGATTTTATCATTTCTTCTTTGTTTCTTCTTTTTATGGCAGCTCTATAATTTTATAATGACTGAAATTTAATTTATCTTGGCTTGGCTTGTTAGTAGTGTCTTTTTTGATTAAGCTGACTATTTTCTTTTGCCTTCTCAAAACGTAAGTGGTATGTTCTAGCATTTATTTATTTTTTATTCACCTTGTCTTGAATAGATCACAGCATATTAAATTTACCTGAGAAGCAAACCCTAGACATGTATCCTGATTCCCTGCCAGCCAGTATAATCATATCAAAATTCATCATAAATCTGAGAAAGAAATCAGTTTCATGCTTATGGAAATCCCTGAATTTTAGCTCATTACAAGGCAGAAATATTAATTTCATGCCTTTGCTAATTCAGTTAGGAAAGAGTGGGAATCATTCTGGAAAGAATTCACTTTTGACTTCTTAGTGTAGCATTGCCAGACAAATGTCATTAAATTACACAATGCTCACTGCAGACTGCCTTCCTTGCACTATTTAGTGTAATCCGAAAACATTTTGTCAGTTGTCCTAACTTTTATATTAATTTCTTCTTATTAGCACTTCCTTCAACCACCTTTGAACAGACTGCACCCTACACATGTACTTCTGCATGTCATCACATTTCTTTTGCATTGGCATAATCTATCTTCTTTGATTTTTATGTAATTACTCTTTTCTCAGTGCAAGTCATCTTTATGAATCACATGTTTATAGAATGCAACTTAAACTTAGCATGATGGCTATGCACTGCAATGCATAATGTATATGAGTCTTATCTCCAGCCTTTCAAGATTAAATGCTCAATAGTGTGTATGTTGTTGCTGTTGTTGTTTGTCTTTCGGCTTTTCCTGGTTAGGGTCGCCACAGCGGAACTCCGTTCTGCTAATGATTAGCAACATAGGCATGCCCATTCAAAGCATGTCTTTCAAATGCCCACTCGACCGCGGGAAGGACATGCAGACTCCACACAGAAGGCACTCCCAACCCAAGCAAAGAATCAAATGGGAGAACCTCTTGCTGTGAGGCAACAACGCTACCACTGCACCACCGTGGAAGTCTATGTGTATGTAAAATATGAAAATTATGAAACCAAACCAGTTAAGGCAGCCCTATGCAACCAGTTCTTTTCCATGTGATATAAATATGATAAAGAAGCACATTGTCTTGTCACTCTCTTTATGCTGGAGATACCAGCACCAGTTTGTTTTACACTGACTGATAAGAAAATCATTTGGAGAGCTACTTCCATGTGATGTTGACTTGATTGGTTTTCAGTGTCATGTTAATTACTATATGCAAGACTTGAGTATTTTATCTTTAATTATCCTCTTTAATGTTTCAGTAGCCAGGATATACAATGCTGTGAACACTTTTTCTTTCAAGGAGTTGCAACATCCACACTATCTTATTGATGGAAGAGCTGTACAATATACTTTAGAGGTACAGTGATAGCATACTGCACTGCTGGATGCTTTGGGTTCTGTTCACAGCAGACATAATTAAAGACACAGTATCAGTACCAATCTGTTGTTGACCAGGCTTCAGCTGTAAGTACATTTGTCAGAATACTAACCTGGAAAGGCAAGGCATTCAATAACAGATTCAGACAGCATTCTGTAAATAATGTAGTGTTTAGTACCAGCCTTTCCTCAGTCATGATATAGTGTTATGGAAAAGTAATTATTTTTATACCTAAACATTTCTTATATATTTGACACATATTCCCACATGGTGTTTTATCAGTGCTGGTGCATGCTTTATTCATCTACCATCCAGATCATTGCAAAAAGAAGTACTGAGTTATGAATAGAGGATATAGTCACTGACTGCAACTGGAACAATTTTTTTTAACATGAGATATAATTGACTGCATTAACACAGGTGTTAATAGATCTGCACTTGCAGATGGCCCAAATGGAAAATCCATTCTCATTAAGATCTGTCTTCTATCCCACAAACTCCAATTAAGTGTAAGACTAAAGTGTAAGGCTGCCCTATAGACTGGTTAGTCACCATTTAGTCCATTGCACTCCACTGCCGTGCAGTTTCTAGATAGCTCTAAAATGCATTTTAAGTGCTGACATTTCAAAAGGGAGCTGATGAAAACTTATGTAATGTGTTTATTTTTTGTGTACAGCTGCTGGACAGGATGCATAAGCACATAGCACACACCTCCCAACCTGTCAGACTAACTAATGTGGACAAAGCCAGAAGGGACAATTGTCCCACAAAGTAGAAAGCTGATAAAATAGCAGGTTTAGCATTAGCAGGGATACTCTGAAGGGTATAGATAAAATAACACAAAAAAACTTTTTTTTTTATAAATATGATAAAGTTTAAGTGTAGCTGCGTGGGTGTGCCCATTGCTCAGCTATGCTTAGTACAGCTTAAACAGCACAACAAGTGAAATAGCAAGAGACATTCAACACACGCAGTATTGCAATAGTGTAGTGGTTAGAGCGTACGCTTTGCGAGCAGCCATTCCCTTTTCAATCCCCACTGTAACCAGTTCACATTTTACATGAGAAAGCAGTATATAAAGAATTTTTTGAGTATCACCTATTAAATAACATATATTTGTTAAATGGAGTATTGCATTAGGTCCAGATGTGAGGTGTCAGTTTAATAAAGTTGTGAAATACCCATATAAACACAAGTGCCTAATACAGTATAGTCACACAGAAATAAAGCACACTGGGAGATGTCAGAGACAGTAAACAAATTTATAATATATAATGAATAATGAATCAATGCCATACAGCAGATAGTCTATAAAATGAAAAATAAGCAATGCTACGCATTGCACATCTCTGCTTATCAGGTGTAAGCATTGTGTAAATAGGACCGCTAAGCAATGACTAGCCCAGCTAAGTGGATTTGCCCATTGGTAAGCAGTGCTGAACCTGTCCCTTTAAGCAATGCCAACCTTAGTTAAGCAGGATTGCCCATTGCTTAGCTTAGCTCAGCATATTCAAAACCATCCAATCACAGCAAAGGGTGGGAAACTGGCCATATATAAACCCACAGGTGGGAATACAGCTCATAACTGGTTGCAGCTTCCCACTCTAGGCAGGATGGCTGGAGTCAGAGATGGATTGTGCTTCCAGGTGCAGTTCTGGGGCATACAGGAGTCCAAGTTCATGGTAGGATGCCTGGTAAAAAAACATGATGAGAGACTGCTGCAGGGCCAGTACCAGGGCTCTCAATATAAAGCGGAAGCCTGGGACCATCTTGCCCATGATCTCACCAGTGCCACTGGTATCCCTTGGCCTGGTGAGCAGGTCAGGCACCACTATGCCAACTTGAAGTGGAGAAAAAGGGAGGTCTTGGATGACTGGGTCAAAGAAGCAAGTCAGATTGGTGATGTCCTAGCAGTGTGCAAGTAGTCATACCATTACTGTTTACTAAAGTCCAGTGTGTATATGTGATGGATAGGTATGCCTTAATATGTCTCTATTTCCTTTACAGCTACAGCTGAACAGGCTGTATATCAGGAAGCCCATGCATGTATGCTGCAAATCCTGTATCACGAGGCTAGTGAGTAACAATCCTGCTTGTAGTAGTCATACCAAATAAATACAAAGTAGTAGAAAGTCATCTGGCAGTATACAAACTGCTGTATGGGTTGTACTGAATAAGCCAGGCAGTATGACAGTAATAGCCCCATATAGGTTATATGTAAATAAAACTGTAACTGCCTGGCAATAAAGCTCTAAATCCTGGACTGGTTGTGTTTACTCTAGTATTGTCTGGCATTTATTGTTGCATTCTCTGAATAATAATGTTATATTAACCACTGTTACCCACACTGTGCTACATAAAAAATGTCTAGGAATGTCTATATAAGACTGTTATAAGTACAAGATCAGTTTGTACAACCAAGACAGACTTAGACAGAAAACACTGATGAGATAGACAGCAATATCCAAATAGCACACTCAATTATGCCTTAAATTGTTGTATTTGTAGCAGACACAGCCATGGTTCGAATCCTGGGAGTGGTAGTAAGCTGTATGCATAATCATACTTCTCAACTGTACAGAATGTCCAGATAATTTATTCATATTTTCTGCCTGTTGCTCTGTCCCCCTGGCAAATAAGTGGGATGATCTCAGATTTGTAGTCAGCAAATAATGACATACATTTGAATTTCAGACCTCAAAACCTTCAGAAAATGTATATGAAAACAAATCCTGTCACTCTATCAGCCCTCCAAGTTTATGAGAGCAATATTCAAAATATGTCCCTATTTGTACCCCCATGTTGTCAAGCTTTGTCCAGAGTGTGTGCATTAAGATATTGAGAGGTATGTGCATAATATTAACTTTGAATCT
>NC_056731.1:88654767-88687267 GCF_019279795.1 Protopterus annectens
AAGTCATGATAGACACATGAGTTTCAGACCCCACCACCTTCAGAATACTCATGGTAATGTGAAATGTATCATGCACAAACTTCATAGGTTTGTAATAGGCTTATCTACAATCTGTACCTATATATCCCTACTAATGGTAGGCTGTGTCCACATGTGACACTGTTTTGTAGCAAGGCAGAAGAGTGCAGCTGTGGAGGAAGGAGGTTCAAAGTGTGGATCCATTGTCTGAATGCACTCCATATATATATATATATATATATATATATATATATATATATATATATATATATATATTATGATGTCGGCCTGCATAACTGCAGTTATGAGCAGATGCGACATCATTGCACTGACCTCATCCGCCATGCCCGTCAGCATGCTGCTGCAGGTAGGAGGGACCAGTTAGCCACAGGTGGGAGTCATGCCATCCAGCCCCAACTGACACACGTTGAGGAGCTCCTTGCCAGCCTTGGGGCACCTGCCCATCAGCCAAGTCAAGAACCTGATGATAGCATTGTGGAGGTGGGAGGTGGGTGCTACCCACACAATGGATGAGGAGCATGTAGGTAAGGCCCCAGGGCACATTAGAAGACCACTGTTGCTTATCCATCTTCATCTGTAAAGTATCTTCATGCATATGCCAGATAACATAGTCTGTTGCTGCAGTGTAGTAATGAACAGATGTGCATAACCTGTAGTATTGTGGATTTGTACTGTTGATGTACTGAAATTCTGCTCCCACCCTGTACCAATGCCACAGGTGTGGCTACTGACATCACATCTCTCACACAACTATGTAGGTCCCCCTGATATACCTCTAGGGCAGCAGCCTGTAGCTGGTGAGTATGGAGTTTTTTTGTTCAGGTTTCCTAATATACCGGCCATGTTATTGCTATGGTATTTGCCATGCACACATTTAGCATGCCTACCCATAATGTATGCTGTACATGTTCACTTATTGTTGCTTTAAACTGCACTGCATCACAGTGGTCACCATGGTGGCATATCTGAAGGGTATGTAAGAGTCCTGCAGTATAACTAACAACCTGTCAGTGCAACATGTTTGGACAGAGATGAACATAATGATGGGACAAATGGCCCACAATAGAGACATGTCTGAAACATTACCCTTATACAGTGGCTACAACAGTGTATATACCACTATTACAATGGCAACTGTTACAGATCTATACAACAGCATATCACAATACCACATTCCACAAGTTTTACAACCTGTAATGTGATCCTAACATGAGAAATTAATGTGTAATATAGAATCCTATGTTAGGACAACAAATATGGGGAATACATTCCTTAACAAACACTGGAAGCATATGTGTGCACACAGTCCAAATAACATATTGTGGAAGCAGCTTTTGAGGTACTGACATCATTCACTCTTCTTGAGTATGCACCTTCCATCAAGTACAGGTCCTCAATGTCACACCAAGTAATGGTCTGCTGTCCAAGAAGTATGTCCATGACATTTGCTCACTCACCTGCAACAGAGGCAGCCATGGCTTGCACACATCTTACAAACCATGGAATGGATCCCATATCCAAAAGGTAGCAGTCAGGAGTGAGAGACATAGTCTTACCTCACCATTGCATATACCATGGCAAACAGTGCAGACAAGCATGTATGTGACGAAGTATGGGACAACATTAATGTAGCAAATAAACAGATGCCTATCCAAGACAGATGACAATACATGTTGCAAACTGGTCATGGAGGCTGCCCAGAAACATGCAGCAACACTGAGGGACTTGCAGGTCTAGCAAGTATTACCTGTGCAGTACCTGTGTCGACAATTGTCTGGACTCTGCATAAGTGTGGCCTCTGGGTTAGGGTAATCATATGGAAGAGCTGTTCCACAGGAGACATCATCCAGGGCTCTCTACAGGTAGCATATGCAAAACATCAAGTCTCCCAAAGACATGTGTTGCAATATGTAATGGATTACTGAGACCAAGGCCGTAACCTACAGACAGTATTAATAAAGACACATGTACTGCACAAGCAACACCTCACTCCACCTCAGGACCACCATCCCCATCTGTACCTTGCTGGTGCCAGTGTACACCTTTAGGTTTGCTGTTCATTAGCAGGAACTAAGCCAGTAGACACGGTGTTCTGAATTTGGGACACTGGAAAATGACACTCATATGTGGCCGATAGTTGTCAAGCATCTGCAAAAAAAGCTGAGGATGGAGAGGGGTGTCATCCTGAAACACAACAGTGAATTGAAGCATACATCCAAAGCCCGCTAAGAATGGCTGTATCTGAACACAGTCGAAATCATGCATTATGCCAGACTTTTGGGGACATTTGTAGGGCGGAGTGACCAAATAATGGCAAGTGAAGATTGGCCATGCTAGTATAACCCTTCCAGGACTAGTGACTGCTGTAGTTCACTTAACAGGTACTGCAGCAAACCATCATGTTAAGGGTGTGCACACTTATGCAACCCACATATTGTATGCATCTCAGTCAGCATCTGCACAAGTAACACATTTGTTTGATACCACATTTGATTTCACAGGTCATATGTCACATATCAGGTGTGTGTAATGTTAACATATGCATTATTGTAGCCCCATGGCATATCAGGAAAGAGGGTGACCTGTCAATAAAGGTGTGAACACTCCTCATAGCCACAGTAAGCTTTGAAGGTTGTCAGTGTAATTGGATTTTATTTTATTTATGCACTGCTGATGAAGAGATCTGCAAATCAGACATCAGGCATTCACTACTGACATATGTCCTCATATCATCCCAGATATGTGTCAGACAAACACATAGGGGCTGTGATCAGCAGAACAAACATAACTGCCACACATATACACATTCAGCAATGGTGTGTACACTTGTGAGGTATGGTGCACAGTATATGCCAGGGTGCTGAACAGGTGCACAGCAATACTGTGCACATGGGTGCAGTGTTTTCCAGGGGAAAGGGCATCACCTACTAACACAACTCATGCATCACAGAGTTGTATAATGTTGGTAACAGGGACACAGTATAGCTGCAGTGCATGCTGAGTGCCATATGTCATGCATGTTGACAGTTGGTTATGACAGGTCTATGTAATATCTTTGTGTGTGTGTGTGTGTGTGTGTGTGTGTGTGTGTGTGTGTGTGTGTGTGTGTGTGTGTGTGTGTGTGTGTGTGTGTGCACGTGTGTGTGTGTGTAGAGCTAAGCAATGATGTAAAGATCTTAAAGTACATTTTTTGTTTTCCTCTCACAGGTGGTGAAGTGGGTCAGGGTCCCTCTTGCAGGCAAACTGATGTTACTATCCATGCAGACTCTGACAATGATGATAAGTATGGTGAGGCACAGGTGGGGTTGTCAGGGGCTGAAGCTGTGCCATCGGTTGACATCCCATTGTTATCAACCCCATCCCCACACACAGTCACATTGCCTATACATACCCCATCAGTAGTGGCCATAGATAAGGGACAGTTGGTGGGTGGTGGCAAGGGACAGGACAGTGCTGTGACTATGGCAAGTGTGTCTGCACACAGCAGCCATAGCTGGATGACCGTCGATGTACCACACAGGCAGATGTACAGGGGTGCTCATAGGAGGGCTGCTGGCCTTTATGCCCCTAGCAGAAGTGCCACAGTAGGTGTCACCAGACGCATGTTTTGGGCCATCATTGAGGCAAAGGCACATATGGAATGTTATAGCAGACAGAGTCTGAGGCTGCAAGAAGGCTACTCCTTCTGCTGTTATTGACAACATCCATGATCTTGCAGGTGCCCACCATTATTTTGCAGAGGTCCTGGATAGATGGTTGGGTGAGATGGTGGGAATCCTTGACTGTGCAATGTCTGTCTTAGAGCATATGGTGAGAGTAGGGTGACAGCCATGTGGACGTAGGTCAGCAACACCAACAGGTTGAGGTCTACGTGGATGTGCAACAAGTCACAGCCACTCCCATAGTGGCAGTATCAGCTCCAGCACTCCAGGGGGTATGCTGTCCACACCACATCACAGCAGGCCACGTGCACGTGGCCCTGGCCATTCCCAACAGGGACCCAGATTCAGCGGACATTTGTCATCATCAGGGGATAGTACCATATCTGGCCTTGTACCTGGAAGTGCTTGTGGAACCCCTGGCAGGCACAGTTCTCATGTCCGTGGCCGGAGATGGTTAACTGCACACCCTTTGGTGACACTTTGACTGTGTCATATCCTGGGTACAACTGAACACAAGTAACAGGTCTGTATAGCACATGTAAAACCACCTCAAGGCCAGACAATCCAATGTCACGAGCCCAACATTGTAAAAAATGACAAATCAAAATTAAAAAGGCCTTTTTAGGGGTATTTTATTTATTAATTGCACTGTCACTTTAAAACTAAATAGAAGTGTTTGAATTAAGAGTATTTAATGAATGAGTTGTGGAAGGAATTTTGCTTTTGATAGTCTGTTACTGAGTCAGACGAAAGCGCTTACCTCATTTTTTGGATGATTTGATTGCTAATAAATGTGTTGTGTGTCTAACAGTGGATTTATTTTTTAATCATTTTTTACAATTTTGGGGCATGTGACCTTGGATTGTCTGGCCTTGAGGTGGTTTTACATGGTTTATGGTTCTTTTTCCACCTTATATCATCATTTGTTTTTTTAGGTCTGTATAACAGTTACTGCATGTGCCACATGGCTGATAGGTCTGAGGGGTGTATACAGGTGAGTGCATGGGGGGTGATGTCAGCAGCCCTTCTTCAGTAGACAATGGTAAGTGTACTGGGTGGCACACAACACATGTTTGTGCAGAACACACACACACAGAGGCTTTGGTGTTGATGCAATACACAGAGAATACTGTACACTTGGATGTACTTAATTTTGCAGTGAACCCATTTTAGCCTATGTAATTAAACCAAGACAAAATAGGCAAAACATCACATCAGTAAATAATCAGTCTGCTAGCTTCATGTCATTGACAATGGTACTGGCAAGGTATATGTCCCCTTCCCCAATGTAGTGCAATCCTGGAGTTGGTAAACATAGGTGTGCTGGTGTGGGTGGCACAACCCTCCACTTTGGAGAGTGTGGGGTGGTGTAGAGTCACACATAGTGTGATTGACAATTACTTAACTTGTTAACATAAACTGTACAGTACTACAGCAGACTAAGCAGGGGGATACACACAACAATAACCCCAATGAGGGTGGCTGTGTCCACAACATTGACAACAAACTATATATACAAGCAAAATCTGAGGGTAATGCTACTCAATGCTAGAAGTCTAAACCTCAAAATGCACTCACTCGAGGCACTCCTTAAAATGGAGAACATTGACATCTGTGCAGTGACAGAGACCTGGTTCAAAGCTCCAGAGAGCACCCCTGCATTACCAGGCTACAATTCATACCACACCTTTCGGCCACCTAACCCAGAATGAAGCACTAAAGGTGGAGGCATGTTCATATTCATTAAGGATATCCACACCTCCAGGCTAGTTGCACAGCATAATGCATCCGAGATTATCCAAGTGCGACTAACTCTGGGCAAGACCACAATCCAAATTGTAGCTTGCTACAGACCCCCCACCATGCCCCAGGATTCCCACTCCTCATTTCTTGATACACTTGAAAGTATTAGGGTACAACCCAACATCCTAATAATGGGTGATTTCAACTACCCCACCATTAACTGGGAAAACTACTCATGTACCAACTCTTTTGCTCAACGTTTTCTAGAATTCATAAATTCTAGTGCCTTGGATCAACTTATTCACATCCCCACCAGGGGCAGCAATATCCTAGACCTGGTCATTACCAACATGGGAAACCAGTGTTCCACACCAGAGGCCAATTCCTCGTTGGTCAGATTCAACCACAAGCTAATCAGCCTAGACATCCACATCCCACCCTCACCCCCAATTAGAGAAAGCATTGTAAAAAACTTCTCCAAAGCCAACTTCACACTTCTTAAGACAGAAGTGGCAAACTTCATGACACCCATGCAGATGGACAATAGAGGTATGACTGCTGAATCCTTCACAAATGCACTTCATGAGCACTTACACGAGTGCATGGATCATGCTATCCCTATTAGAACCAAGATGTTATCTTCCAAAAAAAGGAAGCCAATCTGGTGGTCCTCTGCCATAAACAAACTCTACAACAGAAGAAAGAAACTGTTGCAAAAAAGAGTAAAATCCCATGACTGGAGGAACTCCCTGGTCAACCACAGTAAGAAGCTGAGATCTCTCATAAAATCCTCCAAAGCTAGTTACGAAAACAAAATTGCCACTGACTCTAAAGACAACCACAAAGCATTCTATAGCTATGTCAAGAATCTCAATGGGAACACTCAGATCTACTCTGAGTTACAGCACAATGGCACTAAATATACAGAACCAACTGATATTACCAACATCCTAGCAGATAGGTTCAGTGCTAACTTTACCCCCTCTCACCCCCTAGAGAGCCCTTCTCTATACCGGAAGAATGCAAAGTTCCTATAATCACGGCTGCATAGGTAAAAAACACATTCTCCAAAGCCAAGAACACAGCATCCATGGGACCTGACAATATCTCAGGCTGCGTTCTACATGAACTACAGAATGAAATGGCACCATACCTAAGTACCGTGTTCAATCATAGCCTCACCTCAGGCTTTGCACCCACTGAATGGCGCACAACGACGGTTATCCCACTCCACAAAGGGGGAGCCACGACAGACCCTGGGAACTACCGCCCCATTAGCCTGATGAGCCTGGTCTGCAAGGCCATGGAATGTATCATCATGGAACTTATAAACAAAGACATTGGTAATCTCCAAACTCTGGACCCTACCCAGTTTGGATTTGTAAAAGGCAGATCATGTCTCCTAAACCTGATTGACTTCTTTGAAGAAGTCATCAAAGCCATAGATGAGGGTAAAATGGTTCACACAGCTTATATAGATCTCGCCAAGGCTTTCAACACCATCCCCCACTCTGGAATTATAGATAAGCTCACTAAACTAAGTATAAATCCCTATGTCACAAGATGGGTTGCCAACTGGCTCAAGGACAGAACCCACACTGTGAAAGTAGCGGATTCCAAATCCAACTTCAGACCAGTGACAAGTGGAGTACCACAGGGTTCAGTCCTGGGTCCTCTCCTGTTTGATATCTACTTCTGTGAAGTGCAGGCTAACACAGAAGGTCTTTGGCTAACAAAGTTTGCAGATGACTGCCAACTAGGAGCCATAAACGAAACTCTTAATGATATGGACAAACTACAAAAGGGCCTCACTGAGACAAATACCTGGTGTCAAAGCCATGGCCTGAAGCTCGATGCCAAAAAGTGTATTGTCACCCCTTTGGTCAAAACTCAGTACCCATGAACTGCCACATAGCTGGTAGTCTACTTAAAGCTGAAAATGTGATAAGAGACCTTTGGACAAAGGTGGACAGTAGTCTCTCCTTTGATAATCACATTGCCACAGTGGTCAGGAAATCCTTCTACGTGGCTCATCTCATCACAAAAGGATTCTCATCCAGAAAAAAAGAGGTCATTGTTCCCCTCTACTCATCACTCATTAGACCCATTATAGAGTACAATGCCCCTTTTGGTATGTACCTCACAAGACATCTACAACAACCTGAAAGACCACAGAAATACCTTACAAAGAGGATTACTGGCCTCAAACAGATGCCCTACACAGACCATCTCAAAAAACTACAGCTTTACTCCATCGCATATCACCTACTCAGGGGCGATCTCTGCCTAACATACAAAGCTATGTCAAACCCAGAGCTGTTGGACATGCTCCACTTAAAGAAATCCCAATCCCTTCGAGCTACACACTCTAGGGACCTAAACCTTGTCACCACAATAAACAGAACATGCTGGAGGGATAGATTCCTGTCCCAGAGACTTCCCATACTCTGGAACAGACTACTTATCTATGTCAAACAGAGCTCATCATTAGCACTCTTCAAGAAAAATCTTGAAGATTGGATGGAAAATGGGAAATTCACCCCAGGTATCACTTCTGTGGCTCTGCTCGACAGGGGCACAGGAAAATAATTTTCTTGGGTGGCGAAAGCCAGGGTACATTTTTTGGCTAGGCTTATATAGGCCCTAGGAACAATAGCCTAGTACCTACCTATGAACCTATGAACCTATGAACTCCAGTATCACTGTACAGCTATACAGTGGGGAAGAGGGCATTTACACATCTAGTACTAGTTTTGATGGAATGAATTTCCACAAGATGATTCCTTTGAAATGTTAGCATTTGCCAGTCAGTTCTCAGACAGATGACCTCCTGGGACATGTATTTTCTGCAAACTGAAGTAGATCTCTTCACATACACACACACATACTTGGCAACACTGAGAGTAGAACCCCTTCATAGGTACTTATTGCTACTAGTGTGTTTGGCCTTAATTCCACACACCACATAGCTTTTAGGATGAGGTGTGTCCTAAGTTTCTTGTTAAGTGAGGAACATCACCAGGCCTTGTACAGTATGATAATGGGGATGTACTAGGTGTTAATGAACAATACATAGTATGACATACTGTCATATACACATTGACAAACGCAGAAAAGTCAAAGACACATCTGAGACACCTGGGTTTATCAGTGCTAACTACCTTATCAGTTAGTCCATTGTAGTGCAGATAATTTGCACACAGCACATGCATCATTGGGTCAAATAGTGTAATCAGTTACCTGTATGGTTGATGGTGACAGTGGACCTCATACAGTGGACGTTGTGACATGTACTGGGGGTACCATGGTGTAAAGACAGTATACCCAGCACCCAGACCCCACATTGGATATTTTACTCACTGAAACCCATGCTAATACTCTGACATACCCACAATCACACATTGACCAGGACTGCAATACAACCCTTTGTCTACCTCATCAGTGCTACTACAGGGATATGCATTTATTGCACATGCCACAGGGATAGTAGGTGATGGTTTGTCATGGCTCTCCTAATGTCAGCAACTTCATTATCCCTTATACTGTATGGCCAGGTATATTGTATTTGGAGAATGTGGCCTCAGAATGCTTTATCCTACAAATATACACACTTGCACACATAGACACACTTGCCAGGACTCAGAGGGTAACCCATGCCTAGCTACCCATTTATACAACAGTGTTGTGCTGGTACTGCAAGCTCCAGGTAGCCCATGGATGAAGAGTGTAGCAAGGTTCATTTAATGTCCATTACAGCAGCAGTCATTTCTAACTATGGCAATGGGGGTGTAGTGTGTGAGAAGGCCCTCAGGGAATTATCAACTACAAGTTTACAAACACTGTTATTCTCAGCAATCCACACTGACACATTTGTCAGTACTGGGGTCCATAGCTGCAGGTGTTCCTAGGTGTGTACCATGATATTTCCCATGGAGAGATGAGAAGAGTAGGGGATGTGGATAATGTGGTATCATGCCACCTGACATTTGTCAGCAGGCCATCTATCAACTGATGCCAAGTGAGTGATCCTCAGGGTGACAGTTAAATGCAATATCTGATCATCTGGTTGTCTCTTGCAGAGGGCCAGTGAGGTGCTCCAATTGACATGTATGCAACATATATTACATAACATTGCCAGTGTCTAGGTTGGAGACCTGTACCCAAGCTTGATTTGTTGACTGTGGTAGTCTAGTTAAGGTATACAGGGTGGGGTTTCCTATTTGTGGCATTCATAAGACAGTTGGGCAGACATGTCAGTATCAGTCAACCATAGATTGCCAGTAAGCAGCCAAGATGGATACCTAACATCTGCACATCTGTACAGACGACAGACAGAAATCAGCTAGCCAACAGGTTATGCATTAGGATTAATATTTTGACAGACAGACATCTGACACTGATAGATATGCCATTACTACATAACAGCAGCCTTCAATGACATGTCCTATGCACATAGTCTACAGTTAATATCCACATATCAGATCAATATCCAGTAGCAAATACTTAATAACACTCAGCTCACACACCAAGAACACAGATGTCAGTACTCAGAATCCAGCTTTGCATGCAGGGGTATGTTTCAAGTAGTACAATCTGCAATCTACTCTTATTTGGGAAAGCAACGTTAACAGTAGTAACGTAATGATACAATACATGCAAATGTGACTGCATATAAAGTGAGGATATTACCCATGTACGAAACACGTACAAATGGAAAAGATTGTTGTACTAGCCATATATACTCAGGTGTCCCATACAGTATACTCACACCCCTTGCTACTGTAATGACAGCACATAAAAGCATGTTATGTACATGGAATTATATACACTTATTAAAGATGACATTACTGTGCTATTTCATCAGACTGGAATGTGATCACTGGTAGGCTGAGCCATGCTTAGCAGGTGTAAGCATTGCATAAATATAAATGCTAAGCAGACTTGCGCACTGGTAAGGGAAGCCTATATGGAGTAAGTGTCTTTTCATTTAACCGTATGTTAGCAGCGCTTACCATCGAGCAAACATGCTCAAAACTGCCTTAAACACTCTGTATCCAACAGTCCTTGTTTTGCCTAGCAACAGAATAAACAGCCCTTGCAGGTCTTGAACCCAGGATCCTGTACACTATAGTCACTGTAGTTAATCACTAAGTCATCACAGCTGTAAAGATATCTGTTGTTTTTTCCAATATATCTGTCAGTACACATACTGACTAGTAGTGAACAACTGCTTTGATTCCTACAATTCTATAGTACTTGTTAGTGAAATTAGTGTTGAATCAGTATGTAGTTATATCTAAATATACACATAGCAGATAAATATGGTGGGATACATCTGGGAAGGTATATACAACACTCATGTTTACACATAGCAAGGATATGGATATATACATACATATATATATATATATATATATATATATATATATATATATATATATATATATATATATATATATATATATATATATATATATGTGTGTGTGTGTGTGTGTATATATATATATATATATATATATATATATATACACATATAGCGATATATACATATAAGTGTATATATACATATATATATATATATATATATATATATATATATATATGTGTGTGTGTGTGTGTGTGTGTGTGTGTGTGTGTGTGTGTGTGTGTGTGTGTGTGTGTGTGTGTGTGTGTGTATATATATATATATATATATATATATATATATATATATATATACATATAAAAAACATATGCCCATAACATGTAGTGGAGTCATACCTCAGCACCAATAGTCACAACCTCTTAATGCAAGGGGATGTCATGTAAATATTGTAGGTATAAATGTAGAATGCTGCTACAGTAACAGGGGTTGTATTAAAAGACATGCTGTGTGGGAAGTCAATTCTGATACTGACATGTATGCCATCAGTTACTGACAGACATCATAAGATCATCATAGTGAAGTCCCACACAAATCACAGTAATGATCCTGTGGAATACAGCAGAGATATGACCAATAAACGTGGACTGTCTGACACAATCTTGTCAGTGCAGAGGTATGCACAGAACTCCTTAGTGCAAGACGTATGGACCAAGCCTGACAAAGTGGATGTTTACAGCCATGTAAATGGGGATATCACAAAAATATTGGAATAGATAAGCTCACACAGTTGATGCATTCACACACTCCTGTCTGTCCTAACACATATTAACCAGAGGAACACAGGTCCCAAGCCCACATACTTCACACTAGTTAGTGACATTCATCTTTACAGCATCCCACTGCTTTGTTAGAAATACACAACAGTTATGGTGCCCAAGCAACAGGACATCTGACAAATATCCAGACATAACATCACACTAGATAAATACACTGAGCTGCTAGGCATGTCACAAAGCACTGTGCAAACTACAGGCAGTCTGCCACAACACTGACCCACATTTCCTATGGGTGAATACACATGTACTTGCAAATATAGCAGTCACTACAGGCATATAACAGCATGGAGTAACAGACACCAGTGTGAAAGTGCATACCCACAACCAATTTGAACACAGTCACAGTCACATTATGGTAAGCCTAAGTAATATTACCGTATATGGACTTTGTAAACAAAACCAACCTCATATGAGCCACTCACATAGTAACCCTACATATACTGGGCCAAAACACAGTGTAGTCTGATGCCTAACTGTGGTATGGGACATGTGTCAGTCTGGCCCTATGAACATGTACGCTGATAGGGTACCATAAACTGGAGCAGCATGCAACATCAGATAGAACAGGACCAAGAACAATGACATCTACCACAGTCTATACACAGGCCAGGTAACTTATTCACAATACGCACTCTGTGAACAATCACCGTAAGTACACAGACCTCACTACTGTACACACTACAACAGAATGTTGTGGTTTTCTCCTCAAATATAAGGCCTACTATACATAACATGTCTAGCAGTTTGATATCTCACTGGCTTGTTATCCAGTATGATGTCAGTAAATAATGATGTATTGTACATATGCACCTCTTACTGCATGACATATGGACAAAGGGTGACAGACTTTGGGAATGGAGGCACAAACGGGCCAATATTGACATATTGCTTGATAAACTGTGAAATTTCCTGGTGTAATAGGGATTGTTGTAAGATATCTCTTCTGAGGGATATGAAATCAGTAACTCAAATGGATGTCACCATGTACTGACTGCAGTCATCAGAGTATGTGTGAGTAACACAACACATGTAAGATTCCAAACTCTGGACAGTCTGCAGACAGCCCTACAGGTTAGAGTTTCCTCAACCACATAACACTGTCATGACAGACTTTAAATCATGTAGAACAGCCATAACCACACAAACCCTGTTAAACCAACATTACTTCAAATGTAGAACAGCAATACTTACATTCTGTCCCTATGTCTGGAACATCCCCCTCCTGTTTGTTGGCCTGCCTCCACAGTGTATGTTGTAAGACATTTTCCAACTACCCTCTGTGATGCTGTTTGTCAAAACCTCATATGAAGACCTGCTCACAGTGAAGGAAAAGAGCCAACACCCACATGAAGTGCTTTTAGCAAGTGGGAGACTGCAATTCATGCACAGGCTATCAGCTGATTATTCCTTACAAAACTCAAGCTGCTGCCTATGCAAAACAGATGTACTTTTCCACATCTACCAGAGAGGAAGAGAGAGAGAGAGAGAGACAGAGACAAAGTAAAAAAGGAAGGGTGTAAGAGAGTAAGAGCCAAGCGTGTTTGTGTATGATCCATGGGTGGACAGTGGTATCTGGGTATTATAACAGTTGCATATATTGTTTACTAATCCATACTGTCACATAGTAATTGCACATGGCTGTACAATTTTATGGCTGAGGATTGTCTACAACAACCTCTACAGTATTTGAAAACTGTTGGCCTTATAATGTGGACAATGGGACATATAGTTCTGCAATATAATGATGTAGCAAAACCCAAACTGCAATGGATCCTGTCTGTACACAATCACCCTAACAGGATACTGATGACACACACACTTAGCAGTACTGAGTTTCAAACCCCTACCTGACTATGCACTGTTATTACAGAGTTATGCAGTTATTGCACACACCACGGAGCTTACATGTTGGACAGCTGTCCAAAGGTATCTTTGAAGGTGAGTGACAGCAGCAACAGTGATAAAGGAGGGATAAGGGAAATGTAGTATGTGTGAATGTCCACAAATGCAGGTGTCAACAGAGACACACACACACGCACACACACACACACACACACACACACACACACACACACACACACACACACACACACACACACACACATTTGCCAGTACTGAGATGCATAGGTTCATTTCTTCACAGGTGTGTAGTAGGTGAATGTGTCTGAAAGCTGTACAAGGCTAGGCAAAGGGAATACATTGGCATCAGGCCACATGACAATGGTCTCCAGTGTGGCTCAGGGATGTAGTCCCTGGAGTGGTACCCACAGGTGGGTATTGTATTCACCATCCACTCATCTGGGTTACTATTGTAGGTGGCCAGTGATATACACTGCATCCCATCTATGTGATCTATATTCCATAACATGGACAGTGTCTGGGTTGTGCACGTCCCACACTCATGTTCTTTGACATGTGGAAGTGTACTTAAGGTCTCTGGGGCATGTTGTGTGTACAGATTGTTATCTTCTAATCTAGCATTCCTGACCTCATTTGGGGAGACCTGGCTATGGGTCTGAGGTTGTGCTTGTGCCTACATAGACAGCATGATAAAGGTATTCAGTGGAGTTATTGGCATCTGTCCATACAGGGCATGTGTATAAGGCATGGTATTCCCTTTGTGGGTAACATTTGTAGACTCTACAGTTGTTGCAGGCATCCAGTATGGAACATAGCAAAAGGACCACTATAAGCATTTATTTGCCTACTGTAGGGATGGAACAGGGTGCCATGTCCTTTTACTTGCTGGATAACACACCCTCAGTCATAACACATCTCAGTACTTTCTGATGTCAGTGGCACTGTTGTGGTCAACAGGCACGTAGCCCACTGCAATCACACCATAGTTACTGTGAGGCAATATGCCGGGAACTGTCAATATAGTGGCTGTTGCCTAGCCAAGAGTGTTTGTGTATGAGATATGGGTGGAGAGTATTCTCTGAGTAATATAAGGGTTGCCTATATTGTTCCCCAATCCATAATGTCACATGTAGGGCTATGGATTGTCTACACCAGCCTTTGTGCTGGTTGACATCTGTTGTCCTTGTAAGGTGGACATTGTGACATATACAAGGTCCTCAACATAATAATTTGGCAACCTCCACCACAATGCATCTTGTTATTATACAATCACACCAACATCCACACTGACTTCTGATGACAGACACACACACACACACACACACACACACACACACACACACACACACACACTTTCAAGAACTGAGATTCAAACCCCTACATAGATATGTATTGCTACTACAGTGGACCACATGTATTGCATGTGCCACAGTGCTTGTAGGATGGATGCTGTCCCAAGGCACTTCTAAGGTAAGGAACATCACCAGCCCTTGTAAATACTGGCATTGGGTGATGTAGTGGGTGGGAGATCCCAAAAATAATTTTACCCTAAACACACATTTACATTTGCCAGGGGTGAGGTTCAAAGCTTTATCAAAAAATCTTTACAGACCATTATGTTATGCATTTACCACATGCACCACTGACCTGACATGGTTTAGGGTTGGCAACGGGTACTTGTAAGGTGGAGGATATCTGCAGGTCTACTAAAGTCAGGCTCTGAGGTGTGTACTGGGTGTAAATGGGGCCACAATCTTTAAGGTACATACACACATATGTATACACACTTGCCACAGATGAGATTTAAAGTCATACATGTGTACTTACTGCTACAACATTGTTCCACATTAATGGCACATGCCACGGAGCTTACAGGGCTGGTCCTTATCCAAAGGGGTATTTCAAGGTGACTGACATCAGCAGGCTTCCTAAAGTAGGCCAGTGGGAGGTGTAGTGACTGTGAATGGCCTCAACATCATTAATCTCTACAGACACACACATAGTTTCACAGTTGCCATGTCTGAGATTAGAACTCCTACTTAACTAGTATGTTACACTATAGAGTTTCACAGTTGCCATGACTGAGATTAGAACTCCTACTTAACTAGTATGTTACACTATAGCACTACACAGTTATCACACATGTCACACAGCTTATAGGGCTGGCCTTTGTCCAAAGGGTATTTCAAGGTGACTGACATCAGCAGGCTTGCTAAAATAGGGCAATGGGAGGTGTAGTGACTGTGAATGGCCTCAGAATCATTAGTCTCTACACACACAAACACACACACACACATGCACAGTTTCCATATCTGGGATTAGAACTCCTACCTAACTAGTATGTTACACTATAGCACTATGCAGTTATCTTACATGCCATGGAGATTATGGGGCTGAAAAATAACCAGAGGGTTATTTCAAGGTGACTGACATCAGCATGAGTGCTAACATGGGCTATGGGAAGTGCAGTGTGTGTGAATAGGCCATAAACCATTCCTTGGGAAACACACACACAACACTCAGTCACACACAACTTTACATTTGACAGGACTGGGTATACAAATGCTAGATGAATACTGATTTGTACTATTATGTTACAAAATTATCACTAGCACCACAGACACTATAGGGCTGAGAGCTACCAAAAGCAAATATCTACAGTGATTGACATTAGCACACCATGTGTTATTGGCCAATTAGCTGTGTCTTGGTTGGGACAGGCCTCATGATTTCAATCTCTTTCTCACTGTCTGCCACTCTCTTCCCCATATCTCTGTATGTGTATGTTTGACCTATTATAGTGTGTTGGCCTTGGATATGTGTGAGTATTTCTATCCAATGTGTGTGCAAAGCATGAATGATGTGGAATGTGATGTATGTCACAGACATCTGCGACTGTCAGATATGTATTGTCCACTGTTGTTGGCAGACATGGGCTTCATTTCTCTAAGTGTAGGAGCCTGCCCAGTATGACCATCTTTACTGAGTGTGTGAATCCATTCCAGGTAGGTTGTACTCCAGTACAGCATTTTGTGTTCTACACCTACAGCTAGCAACTTGTTTCTGCAACCTGTATAACAGCTAGGTTGACAATATGGAGTCGCAATGGGCAAAAGATTGTGGGATACGTTACATGGTTGGTGTTAGCTGAGATATTCAGATATATGTACTGTTTTACACTGTGATGTATTATATCATCAGCTACTGACAGATAAACTTATTTACTCACAGTTATTGTCTGGGAAATACAAGACGAATTAAGCTGTGCCCAGTATTGTGGTCTGCAGCCTACATATTCTTGCACACTCATGCCATTCTGGAGGGGTAGCTGCAGACCCTTGCTAATGGGTCTGTGTAAATGGTCCAGCACCTTGGTACTGTGGTGGCTGAGGATCCCCTGCTTGTACATCTATTGACATAACAGAATGGTCATATCCTGCTGTGGCCATACCTCTCAGCTGTACAGATTCACCTAGGTTACCCAGAGGCAGGACTCATATATCTGGTCAGTTCTCTTTCACATTGTGGTTTATGAGTGGGTTTTTAGCCACCCGGTACTGGGTTTGCAGACGGAGTAGTATGGGCACACATCAGAGTTTCAGACTTCACACACTCCGTGGCGTCCATGCTTCTACACCCCCCACTCTGTTATTGTATCCTCTTCCTAACATTATGCAAGTGATATCTGCAAGTATTCCTATAGTTGTCCCTTCATCCCAGCATTATTTAGGGGTTGGTCCACAGTTCATGCAGTAGGACATGATGGGCATGCTACTGGGATTTATCAACATGGCCTTGCATTTGTGTTCTGTGGACTGTGTTATATTGTTAGTTGGGACCCCATGAGATAACATACATTGGCAGTATGGGTGAGGCACAGGCCTTTGACAGAGGACTCTAGGGCATTTGGCATTGATGCAGGCCATCTGTAGCATGCCAGTGCATTCTGTCACTCTTACAGTCCCAGGCTATGAGCTGCTGGATTCCACTGGGGTGACAAGGTAAGTGTGTGAGGTGTTAATGGCAATAGTTCCTGTCCATATTAATCCATTGGTCTGGAAGCTGGCAAGGTGCTGCTTACAGCTCGGGACATACCTGCTTGGGACACCTCTTCAGCATGCTTCATTCTCTGGGTATTCCCATGCAGACATGGGGTCATATTGTACTCATTCCCAACAGCAGGGATATGACCTGTGATAATCCTGTGGCTGATGGTGGGGTGAGCTGTGTGCATGTGTGATATGGAAGCTTCTTGCAGCTAACTCATAGATATACCTGGGACATTCCCCTTATGCTGCCTTGTGCAGGGGACATAGGCAGTCTCTCATTACTTCATAACTGTGCCTTTTGTGGTCTGCCAGTGACTGGCCAGACTACATCAGTATTCCATACTACACAGACAACTAACATGCTGCTAACCTGTATGTACAATTCCAAAGGTGTGTCCATTCGACAGTAACATTTTATACAGTATCTGTCTACAGTACTTCCACCTTTGTACTGTGTGTATGTCTGGGCCCATATTCATGGCATGTCCATCTTTTAGATGGTGACAGATACTGACATCTGAACAATGAGTATGTATGACTGCTGAATTGGGTCTTGCTGTGATGCATTGTGGTTGGCACTACAGTTGTCAGAACATGGCCCTGTTATCAACAGTACTGGTCATAGGCCAACAGGACACAACCCTCCATGCCTACATGCTGACCACTTCCACACAATATACAACACACTACAACCTAACACAGAGAGCTTGGCATATTTTACTCATGCAACAATCTATCCTGTAAATTGGGCCAGCTCAGGTAATCTGTGTTCCACTGTTATTAAACCCACACGTACATGTTACTGAATTTCTACATAGGATTGTGGGGGGAGGCACACCTGACAACTGAAGACATTTGCTATGACTGTACTGGTATTTCAGGTACTCTGTTAGCTTTTTTTGTATTCTGACCTATCATGCAGACTAGAGAAATATCAGTAGAGTACAGATCTTAGGTTTTATTGACCTACATTTCAGTTTCAGAATTCTTACCCTGCAGAACTAATATACAACTGCCTGACCTGTTGTAGTCTGTCTGTGTAGGTCTGTAAGCACAACCTTCCTTTATGGTCATCTACACCTGTACTGCTTGCTGAGGCTGTTGTTGGGTATGTGAGCCTCACTGACATGCATGTGTGTGTGTGTGTCCTGTGGACACACATTTGGGCCACCACATGTACTGCAGTTGGATTTGTACCCTTGTCTAGTACTGCCTACTTTGTTGACACCAGTATTTGTTATGGATTTCATGCTGCCCATATAGGTGTCCACTATCTGCTGCCATCCCAGTCATCCACCCAATTCCCTTGTATGCTCGTATCCATACCATAGCTACAACTAGCAGAACATACTACTCCATTCAGCAATTGATAGGAAGAGTGACTTACCTTGTGGCTGTGCCAGTATTAAGGATGGTGTTGGAGGGCTGACTACGTTGGATGCACATAGTATAGTCCCTATGCATGGTAAAGCACAGGTAGTGTCATGTTTGGCATCCCTTTTACTGTATGTGTGAGTCAGAGAGAGGTGTCATTCCCTGGGGTCCTACCATGTCAGTGTATGTGATATGTGTTGCCTCTTTGCCAAAGCCTGGGCATAGAGGGCACACCTCCTTCTGCCTACATGGGCAGGCTCAGGTTGTTTCTCCCCAAGTTATTCTGTGCTTGTGCTGGCCTTGGCAAAGGTTGGGGGTTGTGTGGCCCTGCCCCGTGCTTTTCCTGCTGCAGCTGTTTTCACAGGATCATATTGTGCAGCATGGCACATACAATGAAAATTTGTGTACATGTAGCTGGAAAGTACTGCAAGGCTCCACCGGATATGTCCAGGCACCGGAACCATGACTTGAGCATCCCAAACACACACTCTGTTATGAGTCTGGTTTCTGCCTGTGCCTCATTATGGAGTTCTTGTTTGGGTGTGTGTGCATTTCTGATGGATATCATCAGCCACGGCTTCAGTGCATAACCAGCATCCCCACTGGGTGGCCATATGCGATTTCCCCACTGGCAAATCTCTGGTACAGCTGTCATATGCCAGATGTGGGAGTCTTGATAGCTTCCAGGGCTGGCAGCACACGCATTCATTATAATGCCCTGGATATTGTACACAACCTGGCAGTTGATGGAGGAGAAACCCTTGCAGTTTATGTAGACCCTACCCCACTCGATGGGTGGTGCTTTGATGTGTATATGCATGCAGTCTATGCCACCCACTACCTCAGGGTATTCTGCTATTTGGTGGAAGAGACTCATATTGCTGGTCAATGCCTTACGGGTGTTGAGGAAATATATGTGCTCACTGGCATGTGGTGACATGGCATCCAGGAACTGGTAGAGTACCCTGGATGCTGATGCCTGTGTGATCCCCATGATATCTCCAGCTGGCCTTTGGAAGGTACCTGTGACTACACATACTTTGGTATCCACTGGGATGCATTCCCCTCTGTTAGTTCTGTGTGTGAGGCATGGCCGGCACAGTCAAAGTTTGCTGTAGGATGTCCCCATCCACCCTATAGTGCTCCACTATCTCCAGCTCATGTAGCCCCTGGTAGGTTACCCTAGGTATGTACACTCTTCTTCTTCTCCTCACTGTGGGTTGGTCATCAGCATTCTCATCCTCACCACCCTCAGCCTCTTCCACATATTGATGTATGAGGGTGACAGCAGCCCCTATAATTTTCTTAGTTTTGTCAGGTAAAATCTTCCCTGTCTGTGTACACCAGCAGTGTAGAGTTTGTGAGAAAAATCAGAGTGAAAGGTATTAGCATAGCTTATAGTAGTGTGCTGGGCTGGGCTGCTGCCTGTGTAATTGGTTGATTTTGATACAGCTGACCTGCCAGCTCTGCTAGTTCTCCTTGATTACCTTCCTACTGTTGTTTCCCTTCCCATTGCCTTCCTGTTTAAGCCCAGAGGCGTTGTGCACATACCCAGTGCTCAGATGTGAACAGAGCTGCTATTTCCTGTTTTTTTTTCTGTGGCTTAAAACCTGGTGCAGGGCACGCACACCCATTTAGGCAATGTAAACACTGCTAGGCAGGCTCAGACATATCCCACTTCCTTAGCTGAGCTTAGCTAAGGACAAACACGGGCCACAGAGCTCCAATAAGCTTACAGCATGCATGACACTCCCCCTTATGAGGTCATCTACCTCTTATGATTATACCATGGTGTTGCTGCACCTACACGGTTGGGTGCAAGCTAACAGTGAGGGAAAATCTGTGATTCAGTATCAATTCCCTCATTTGCATAAAACTGACTGCTAATGCATGATAACAAAATTGACACTTAGGCTTCTCCCTTAGCAACCACTATTCCATGGTATTGTTATGTTATGCATGCCATTGACTATTATGGCAGAATGCTGATTTTAGTTTAAAAGCTTATTTCCAACTTTTTTTCTTATTTTCGGGCCAGTCCCGTTTGCGCACCATTGCCCTATGCTTAAAGGGCCGAAATCGACTAAAAAAATAAAAGTTATTTTTTATAATTTTGCAACTATTTACCATGCCAATGGCCATATATTTGGCCATTGGCATGCCTGCTACATTGAATACATGCTTTCTTTGGAGCTGTCATGCCTCTGTTTTGTAATTTGCAGAAATGTTTTCGGTTAGTAGCCGAATACATTTCTGCAGGTTACACTATTCCTGCACAGATGCCTGCCTGCTTCCTGGATCGCTAATTCAGCTCATTTGCATGGTTTTCACCTGCAAATGGGGTAATTAGCATACAAGAGCTGTGTCCATGCAGGAAAAGTGTAGAAGTGCTTGTGCGTGTCCCAGGAGTTCATTCCTGGATCGGTTGTCGGTCATATTACGTGCAGCAGCTCTTGCACTATTCCCGCACACTGTGCAGAGCTTGCTGAATCCAGGGGTCAGTTTATTATATTTCTGTGTAATGCAAAACCTAAGGCACCATGTAACCTTTGTCATTTGCAAATACTAAATGTAATTATTTTAAGAAATATAATAGTTTTATAATTTATGATAAGCTGGTATGAACTGATGGCCATTAAAAATCCAATAAAAATGAATTAATTTAATAGTATCATGCTATAACAAGAGGTAAATCACAGACAATTGCCCATACCTGGTCCTTTCCTGGGTATGCCACAATGCCTAAAGCTGACATATAGTTAACTTCTTTTCTGGCATATGTCCCCTCAACACAGATTTCAAAGATTAGTTATTAATAGGATTGTTCTCAAACTGAGTTAATTTCAAACCAATACTTGTATTTGATAGCATACTGGAAATGTTACTATCACTCATGTGACCACAGTAAAAATAATTCCAGTGGCTTTTCATGCTTGTGAGATTAGTTAACTGACTGATTGGGATGTTGTTCACTTAACAGTCTTGTTTATTTCATAGTCATATAAGTTGCTTATATGTCTTTGTTCCCTTATCACTCCACTCTTACATTGCACGGTCCATTGCTCTATACATAAATGAGAGAAACATCTTGTCTTATCCTAATCAAATGCTTTTTGTCATGCATTGTCCATTGCTAGCCAGTCAGAGATGTGTACTGTGTTGTAAAATAATGGTAATAAACTTTTAATTTAGACGAAAAAAGATGCTATGAAAATATGTTAGACTTTGTGTGTGTGTGTGTGTGTGTGTGTGTGTGTGTGTGTGTGTGTGTGTGTGTGTGTGTGTGTGTGTGTGTGTGTGTGTGTGTGTGTGTGTGTGTGTGTGTGTGTGTGTGTGTGTGTAGAAAAACTGACTAACAGAGTAGTGGAATAAAATAGTTCATTGTAAGAAGAGTGCTGATACTGAAATAGATGATTCTGTATAATTTGTGAATAGAAAAAAATGAAATGAAAACAAGACACTAGACAAACGTTTCATTAAACTATAAATTGTGAATGTCCTTGTCAAATTTAGAAAGGCATTACAAGTATGTGACTTCTCTCTTGTATGTCTTTTGCCTTCATGACACTGATCTAAATACAAAATCCAGACAGAGTTATGGTCCATAATGAGAAACATATGATACTTTGAAACAGCACCAGTGAAAGCACAAAAGATGACTCACGCAAGTCCCTCTTCTACTAGATGTATCACAAAATGGTAAAGAATGTAAAAATTCTAGATATTTTGAATGTTTTTAATTTGCCTAGCATTTTGTTTAGTTAAAAGGATTTGCTACATGAACACAAACCCCCACATAACCACATTTGACAGATGATGTAGAAAAAATGCTTAAAGGGAAAATGGCCTTCTTAGGTCACCAGTCAATAGTGAGATATATTTTTCTTTTCTTCTGAGATTTGGCTGCATCTGATAAGATCCCTTTGTGAATTCATCTTTGTTTAACTCTGTTGGTTGCATGACTAGTGTGTGCTACTTTATAGTTCTAATTTGTGAGAACAAGGGAAGTAGCTTTTTTTTTAACTGCAACATTTCACAGAGCAGACATATCACAGAACATAAACTGAATGTTTGCTATTGCTGAAATGTTGCTCTTGACAGATTTGTAGCTTTCATGTCCTTATGTGAACTTGTTTTAACATGAACAAGCCTGTACTTCCGCATAGCTGTGTCCTTTTCTTTTTAAGCAGAACTAAACTGATTACTCAATGTGTGCAATTTATGGGAAGAATGCCTGTGCTGTTCAGTGCCTCTGAGTCATTCTCATGATTTTTTTTTTTTTTTTGAAGTAGCTGCTTAAATCTTAGATGCCTGTAAAACTATATAGGTATCTCTGTAAGAAAAATCATATTACAGATTTATCCATTATCAGTCTGTAAGAGGTTATTGATCTTTATAGATGTTATGATTCAGCTAATGATTACTTAATAACTAGAATGAATACCTGGAATAGCAAGCCATAACATTTTATAATGATTTACCAGTAATATTCTTTCTGCAAGGCTATTTTTCTTCAGAGTCTCGGGGCTACTGATGCAATGGGTTAGAGATGAGAAATATAATTACTGCCTGGTTCATTGTCCACACATCAGTTATAACCTGAAGCCTTCGGTGGAGCAAAATACATTTATTAGCAACAGTTATATGAGCAACATGGTCATTTATATTGGCCAAGCTGAATGGTTAAAGAATAGCCTACACACACACACACACACACACACACACACACACACACACACACACACATATATATATATATATATTTATAGGCAAACTGCTCTTGTGGGCCATTTTAAGCCCAGTCAATTAATCCAGCTGAGAATCAAACTTTGCACCTTGTGTCTGTTAAGATAAACATCTTAACAGTTATGCCAACTTCCCTTCCCTTTGGAATAGTGCATCACATAGTTTGTCCTGCAATTTTGTGACAAAATGCTCATAATTGTGCATTTAGTTAAGTTGTTTCAAGTAATCTGCATAGTGCAGTGGTATGAATATACAGAATGAATGAAAAAAGAAATATATAATAGCAGAAAAAATACTTTAGCTGTGCTAACACTAATATGTTTTGCTTCTAATCTCAATCAAATCACATAACAACCTCAGCTGGATAACAATAAGACACATGCTCTCAACTTTAGCATTAGTATGCAGTACAAGTAATATTATTCCTTCTCAAACTATGCCATCTGCCAATGTCAGTAATTGTTAGAAGTGTCAGGACTCGCAATGTTGAGTCCTAGAATGTGAAGACTAAATTACCAAAAATCTGGATACTCTCATATTCTAAGCTCGAGACTGACATTTCTCAAACTATTTTCTTTTCTCCGAAGTATGGAGGTCTTGGCATTGGTATATATAAGTTCTAGGAGGGAGCTTGCTCCCCTGCAAAAACAAGTTTAAAGGAGAAGAGGGATGCTCAAAATGTAGTTTTTCTCCTGTGTTTTCAGCCTTGTTTATTTTATTTGTTTTGAGACTCAACATTGTGAGTCCTGACATTTCAAGAGTGATCTCTCCATATCGTATACCTAAATCAGTGCCATGCCATTGTGAACACCTTATTAAATTATACTGCTGCATTTCCAATGATTTATGTATATATTAGATACTCCATGCGTTCAGCTACTTGAAAACGTGTCCTTCTATACTGTGAGCATTTCATTCTTAGGATTTTATGTAATAATGGATCCCCACACTGTTCTCTATTTTTCACACCACTGCAAATACTTTAGCCACCACACTGCTCTGCACTCTTTGTATCATTGTAAAGACGTTTATGTGCTGCACGGCTTCCAGCATTGTAATGCACTCATTCTTCTTTGCGATCTGTCATTATGTTTTATATTTTCCATTTTTGAAGTACATTCATAGTCTTTGCTAGTTGTGCAGATTTTCTACCTGAGTCTCTGCTGAAAATGGGCACATCCCTCAGTAACGCTTTCCTGGTTAACAAAATCAAATAAAAATAAATAAATAAATCCATACATACATACATACATACATACATACATACATAAACCACTTCCAGATTTTGACATTAAAACAAAATCTGACATACAAAGGTCATATTAATCCATTTTTTTTGTACTTTAAACATTTTGAGTAGGCAGTTAAGAAAAATAAAAACTTTGAAGCATAAAGAAGCATCAGGCTAAGAAGATTTAAAAGATCTTTAATTTAGTGCTTAATGCTTTCTGTTGTAGTAAAGAGTACACAGAGTAAAATTGGAATTATATGCACCAATCCATGCTTCAAAGCCAGTTAGTAATGCAGACATTTCCAAATAGTATGGCAATGCAACAATAGATGATAAAGTGATACAGGGACACATAAGGATATATGCGGGTAAACAGACAGCTGTTACTGCAGAAAACTATCGAGAACTCTGAGGTCACATCTTACATACTCGGTATGGCTTGAATGAAACCTTCTAAACCAAAAACTGTTAAGTGTCTAAACTTAAATCAGACTATACAGAAAACATAGTTGTTTGAATATGACATCTGGTCTTCAGAGCAAAAAAATTTGGACAAAAACTAGGATGTTTCTAAAAATGAAAAAAAAAAGTAAATAGAACCTGTATTTATTATCTGGTGCTGGCAAAGTGGTACTGAAGTGTTTGGCTACATGATATTGTGTGCCACCAATGACCTTTTAAAATATGTTACTTGGAACCTATAGAAGAAGATAAGACAGTGCAAAATGTGAATAGGTTTTTGGGAGAAAACTAGACTGTAACAATTTATTTCATCTTATTCTATGTTTTTGGCAGACAACATTGTAAATGAGCTACAGATACAAGAATGTGACTGACATACATTCGACAGTCTTCAACTATTTTTCAGTGCATGCAAATATATGTAAGAAGGAATTGTTGTTATAGGTTTGTCACGTGAGTTACATATCTACTTTGATCTCTAATGACACAGTTGTGTGTTCTTGTCCAAGTTTTTAATGTGTTGAATTGTGGGATACTGTAGTGCAGAGATGTATACCAGTCTAAACTGGTAGTGTTCATGATTGCCAGGGCTGATCTCCACTATGAGAGCATCAGACATCACCCTCCCAGTGTCATGTGATAGCAGTTGCTAGGCTATGGCATGGACATGTCTCTGCATAATGGGCACTGTGCAATCTGCTTCATATACCTCTCATTCAGTAGTGCTAATTGGAACCAGAGCATGTTACTAACTACAACAGTGCAGCCCACTCCTGCCAAAAAGCTGCCACTTCTGTACAGCCTTCATGCTGCTGTGCTGTCTGAGCAGCCCACTCCTGCCACAAAGCTGCCACTTCTGTACAGTTTTCATGCTGCTGTGCTGTCTGGCTGTATCCTAAGTCTCTGTTTCTGCTGAGTATAACCCACATCCTCTGTGTTGTACACAAACCAGCATTGTTTGGTGGACTAGTGTGTGCTGCTTTTGTGTCACTAGATTGTGGTTGCCTCCCATCCCGTTGTCAGCGGGACACTCATGGGTTAAGTTAACTTATCCCATTGCCCACTGTATCAAGCAGTGGGACCTGAAAAGTCCTGCTTTTGTGATCGCACTGAATTGCCGAGGAAAAGTCGCAATTACTTCAGGCTTTTTCACAGCAATTCAGTTATGTCACCAACCTGGACCTGCAGGCAGAGCTGTTCCCTGTTAGGTGTAAGTGCTCTAAATTGTGCAGCAATTGGCTGCAATTTATGAAGGTGGTGGGGACTGGGGCAGGAAGAGCCCGAAAAAGATTGCGGCTGTAGAGCAGTTTGTTTTACCACTTCTACAGCTGTTACGAAAAGTAGCAGTGACATTTTATTTTTAAGCAGCTGAGCTAGCCAGCAAACAGCTAAGCAAGCTAGCTAGCTACAGAGCCAATTCTATTAGAAACAGAACAAAAATATGAGGCAAAAATCTGGATATTCTGTAAAAATCTGTGCAGTTGAGAGGTGTACATCCAGCCAACCATTCATGCATCAGTGCAACCATCCATCCATCTAGCCACTCCAGCAGCCAGACAACTAACCACTGCAGTGACCAGCCATTCATCCAGCTACTCCCATCCAGCTAGCCACTCCATCAGCCAGTCAGCTAACCACTGCAGTGACCAGCCATACATCCAGCTACTCCCATCCAGCTAGCCACTCCAGGCAACCAGCCAGCCATCCATTCATTCAGACAGTCATTCATCCAACCAGCCAGCAAGCCACTCCAGGCAGCCAGCTAGCCACCCCAGCAGCCAGCCAGCTGTTGTACCCATAACTGCATCTCTGTCACCATGCCTGTGGTGATGTCATGGCAGAGGGTGTGGCCAGTGTCATAATGGCCACACCCCCATGTCCCACTTTGGCCCGATTAAAAGGTGGCAACTCTACACTAGATAGATGTTTCCATGGTGATTATTGGGATCCTATTGTGGATATTGTGGTTCATTATCTTACTAATTGCATTATTACTTACTGTACACACATTACATGCAGAAAAAGGAAAAGTCATTCTTTAGTACAATGGAAGGCAATCTATAATTTCAAACCAGGGAAGGCAGGGTCACTGGATATTAACTTATACACTGCAACAATTGAGTAATTCCAACTATTGATGAAAACATTAACATCTAAGAAACTTTTATCCAAATCTTAGAACTTAGAAAGTTTAACAAAGTTTGTTACTTTTCCTACCTGGAGATTCCCTGTGATCCAGTGTTAAACAATGCTTCCGTTTGGAAAAATATCTGGAAAACGGGTATTAATCACACACACACACACACACACACACACACACACACACACACACACACACACACACACACACACACATACACACACACACACACACACACACACACACACACACACACACACACACACACACACACACACACACACACACACACATGTGCACACACGCACACACACACACACACACACACACACACACACACACACACACACACACACACACACACACACACCTTTTAAAAATGGTTCTGTACCCAATTTATGTTATTTCAAAACGCATATCTAAGTCTCAAAAAAAGCACCATATCTTCCAATTGTTTGTCAGCCTAAACCAGTAGCTCTCACAAAATCAGACAATTTTTATTTTATTTGTATTTGTTTGACTGAGTTAGTCCCACTAAGTTAGTGGCCTCTTTTCAGGGAAGACCCAAGGTTGTATTTCTACTACAAGGGAAATTTGGCCATGATATCATGAAACTTTCCATAATCTTTGAAATAAATGCTATGGGATATCTTATATCCACCCAAACTACCACAAATTAAAGCAGATGGCACCTTGGTTTAATGTCTCATCTGAAGGACAGCCCACTTAGGCATGCAACATCTCCATAATGCTGTTCTACAGAATTAGCAATTCTGTCACCTGGAGTAGGGATAGAACCCACATCCTTCTGTTGCACCACTGATTCTTCTAGATTTAGATTATGTTATAAAAAATGATTCAAAACATGTTAATACTGAATTCAGAGCTGACCTAGAAATTTGCAGTTTTGTTTGTTTTTCCTTTTAGTTTAGGAAATGAGCACACACAAATGTATATCATGCTTCTCACGTTAGTTAAATACTATATTACTTACTAGCTACACATAAATAATATGTCATGGGAGGGCCTTTTATCTACTGCATCTAAATATGTTAAAGCATTTTAATGCCTTACTACGTTCAAAAATATCATATAGATTGTATTAAATGTTGGGAATTAATCTTAAAAATAATTTCTTTCTATCACCATATTGATACTATCTGATTTTTTGCCATCTAAAACAATCATGAATTTCTCACTCAGTTTAAGAGAAAAAGCAGTCACGGAGGGGATTTAATAAAGCCTTACATGGACTTTTTTTCCATGCAGGCATACTGGTACACTGCTTACATGAAAGTAAGCAGGTGTGCGATGCAGTAAACAGTGCTGGGCAGCGAGCACCCATGTCCCTACATGGAAGTATCCATGGCAAGCAAATCACCTGATAAGCAGGTGAATTACATGCAAATGAGAGAGGTAGAGTGATCCAGGAAGCAGATAGGCAGTCTTGCAGACCTTGTGTTGGTGTCCATAGTGTAAATGAAAAAATTCTGGGTACAGGATGTAAAAAAAACAACAGGAGCTGTAAAAGGGCAGGTAGATGGGCAGAAATACCATAACAGACACAGATATTTGCAAAACTATCCACCATGTGTCCAAAAACATATGGAAAAGAATTTAAAATAATTTTATTTTTTTTAATAATCTGGGTATTTTTGTGAGCCGTGCCTCAGTGAGCAAACATGCCTTTATGAAAATAAAAAAATAATGTAAACCCCAAAGTTATTAGTATGTGACAGTAATGTGTTATAGGACCCTGCATGGAGTATCTACAATGGTGGAATGGTTCTGTTGCTAAGGAGGCAGTGCCTGGAACCATGTAATTTCCAGGTTGTGTGCACAGATCCCTATGCAAATGAACTGGGGTTACTGCATGGCATAAATAGGTATCCGTGTCCACATAGCCCTTCCATCTAGGCACAGAACTGTGTTGGTGTCCACAGAAGAGGTAGCTGACATCAAAAGGGTGTGTGTCTGAGGACTTACAAGCTCACTGGAGCTCAGCAGCACCTGTTTGCACAGAGTGCTTCTCTGCTGAGCAGGGGGATGTGTACAGTGTCTGCTAAGCTTTGTTTACCTTCAGGTCATGTGTTTCATCATGTTTGAGTGTGTTTGTGCAGTGCACCGCCGTAAGTGCTGAGCACTGTTTACCTTCATGCCCTGTGTTTGTGTGGTGCACCGCAGTGCTCAATGAGGAAGGCTGTTCAAAAATAAAATTGGCTGAGAAAGGCAATCATATCTTAATTACTTATGACCCCTGTTTCACTTAAACTAGGGCCATTAACAGTCCTTAATGATGTACTTGGCAGACAGAGTGCATTATAGGTAGCCAATCACACATGCTGCACCTACAACAGAACACTATAAAGGTTGCATATACCCTACAATCTGATTTCATCCCCCCCAAACTCTGCACCAGTGAAGTACAGGCTTTCAAAGAAAAGAAGAAAAAAGCAGGTACTGGCCACCGCACTAAACAGCTTCAAAACGTTTATTTAAAACATAATTAAAAACACAGGAATGAGCGCTTTCGGGACCAAGCCCTTCTTCAGATACAAAGCTCAAATGAAATTGCAGTTTTTATAGAGCTCTTCAGTACATTCAGTACCGTACCCTCCTTTTCTTTAGTGCAGGTCTTGAAGGTATAACCCCATTTAAACCTGGGGTTTTGTATGCTGCTAGCTCACTTGATCCATTTTGTTTCCTTCAGCTCTGTCTCATTAATCAAATCACCACCCCTTTTTGTTTTTATTTACACATTGTATAACCATAAACTTAAATGTATGATGTTCATACTTAGAAATGTGCTGGAAGAGTGCATTATGTTCGTGTGTTAATCTTACAGACAACAAATGCTTCAAAATTCTATTTTTCAGCGTGCAGTTAGTTTTTCCTACATAGAATGAGCTGCAGTCCTGAAAGACAGACAGGTAAACAACATTCTTTGTTCTACAATCTACACACAAATCCAAACAATATTGTTTTCCTGATACAGGATGTACATAGGATTCTGCCTCCACAATGTACTCACATGCTTTGCAATCTCTGCACTTTTGTGTACCTGCACGTTGTGTAAGATTGTTCCTACTTTTTTCTGTCTTCCCTTCATGACATAATAAATCCTTCAGATTTTTATTTCTTCTAAAGCCAAAAACTGTTTTTTTCTCCCACTACCTTGGCTATTGTTTCATCCATCAGCAAAACATTCCAATTATATCACATATTCCCCCTATGTTATTACTATATGTTAACATTAGCCTCACATTGTCCATCTGTGAGGCTCTAGACTGAACAGGTGTTCCATCCTGTTGTCTATGGGAGAACCAAGGCCTAGACCTATTACTTCTGTATTTACTCTTAATAAGTGCATCCTTACCTCTATTTTCACTGTATTCCCTTAGACAGAGGTTACTATCTTTAACTCTATTTTCTTTGTATCCTCTTTGACAGAGGTTACTCTCTAACTTGTCTTTTTCATGTTTAAAATGTGTATCCCGCATACATATACGTGAAATTCTATCAACCTGCCCTCTTATTATACCATTGAACGTATACAGTTTTTTGTGGTTTGGAGTACAGACTTGGGAGTTTTAACTGAAGGAATGCTAGGGGCTGTGAAGGTCTGCTATGTATGTATGTCCTAGATGCTGAGGTCAATGCTGCTGCTGCTGACTCTAGGCCTAAATTGAGAAGGAGAAGAGTGTTCAGGCCCAGGTTAACCTTCTAGGAGCTACATGAGCTGGAGATTGAAGAGCGCTACAGGGTGGATAGGGACATACTACAAGAACTCACTGAGCTGTGCCGACCCCACCTCAGACCCAGAGCCAAAAGAGAGGAACCTACCCCAGTAGAAACAAAGGTATGTGTAGCTCTTAGGATACTAGCTACAAGTACTTTCCAGAGACCAGCTGAGGACATGATGGGGTCTCACAGGCATCAACATCCAAGGTACTCCACCAGTTCCTGGATGCCATTCTACCACATGCCAGTGAGCACATTTATTTTTCCCTTACCCCTGAGGTGAGGGCCAGCAGTATGTAACACTTCTACCATATAGCACATTACCCTGAGGTACTGGGTGCCATAGATTACACTCATGTACACATCAAGGCACCACCCAGTGAGGATGGTAGAATCTATGTCAATTGCAAGGGGTATCACTCCATCAACTGCCATGTCATGTGCAATGCCCAGGGCATTATCATGAACATGTCTGCTGGCAGCCCTGGCAGTTATCATGACTCCCATATATCTTTCCTGCATCACAGCAGTACTAGATGTTTGCTAGGGAGGACATCCCGCATGGCCATTTACTGGGGGATGCTGGCTATGCACTGGAACCATGGATAATGACACCCATCAGAAATGCGCACCAACGCACAGAAGAATGCCATAATGAGGTACATGCACAAACTAGGAACATCATAGACTATGTGTTTGGGCTGCTGAAGTCATGGTTTTGGTGCCTCGCTATATCTGGTGGATCCCTGCAGTACTCTCCAGCCACATGTTCACACATGTTCACAGTATGTGCTATGCTACACGATATGATCCTGTGGAAACAGCTACAGCAGGATCAGGAAAGGGAAGGGATACACAGCCTCCTACCAGTGCTTAGGTTACCACAGCCACACCCACAGGGGGACTCTGAGGATGAAACCCCTGAGGTTGTTCCTGTAGGCAGATTTAGGCATGCCCAGTATGCCCTGGCCTTGGCCAACAGACATAGCACATGCACTGATAACCTAGGGCCCTAGGGACTGACACCTTACTCTGACCACATACATATTAGTAAAAATGATGCCAGCCAGCCCATACAACCTGCACCTAACCATGTATTGGCCATGTACTGCGTGCATCAGAGTCAGCACCGAACTACAGGTCTGGCATCTGCTGCATTTGCAAGGTAAGTCACACACCTATTCACCACTTGTAAGGGGTACTAGCATATGGTAGCATATGTATGGATCTACCGTATGTATGCAAGGGAATA